>NC_080671.1:129918117-129943117 GCF_030247195.1 Topomyia yanbarensis
ATGAAAATTGATTGAAGAATAATAGAGATATATGCATGAGAAAATGATAAAATTTAATTTGAATGACAACAAACCCTATAACCCCAACTTCTCGTATTCGGACTAAGGTCAAAAGGGTTCCGTTCGATTTCTGAGATTTGTTTACATTAGAAAAGCTACAAAATATGTATAATTTGCATCACGGAGCAGAAAAATCATTAAAAATAGGGGATTTTGGGGCCAAAATGACCCAGTACCCCACTTTCCTGTATTTTACTAGTAACAAAAAATAACTCCATTCAAATACTAAGATTATTTCCTTTCAAAAGAGTTATAAGTTGTAATTTTCTGATTACTACTTCAAAAGTTATAGCATTTAATGTATTTTTCCTCCATATTTTCCCATAGTACCAATTTCAAAAAAATTCAAGCGAAGTGGGCGGGGGTCTAAAATTGTCCAATGATGTGAAATTTGGTATCTGAGCTTACTTTGACATTTGTCACAATATGAGAGGGGGGGGCCTTTGTCACAATATAAGAGGGGGGCCTTTGAGAATACAAAAAAAAATTGCGATGCCCTATTATACAGCTGGCTATTTCTTAATCCTCACACACGAACAAAAGACTGAGGGATGTGGCCTTGAGAAGCAGACACGAAGCAACACTGAGACAAGCGTCGAATAGCACACTACACAAAAATAAAAAAACACCCGAATTTGTTCAGATACAAATAAAATTACAAATTCAAATCCTATCAGCACAACATTTCGTATATGGTGAAATCGAATTGTGTTAACTTTATATTCACATTTTATCACTCATAAAACGCTCCACTTTTCAAATAGGGGGGGGGGGGGTCTTAATGTGCAACTCCTAATATAAACTATAGTCGTACAGATTCGCACAGAGAACACTCATTGAAAGTAAAAATTGAGCAGGTTCTAGCACTGCAAGGGAAGCACCTATCTTTATGAAAATAAACTTTTCGTGTTTCTTGACCTCGCCGTTTTCAAGGAAAAATAGTTTTAAAACCCTACATGTACTAGAAAAAAGTTGGGCATCTTGATCTTCTTGATCGATTTTTACAAGCTTGATTTCAAATCAAAGATACATTCACTTCTGACGTTTGGTTCCGAAGTTACAGGTTGGTTAGTAAGGTCACACTGGAATTTTCCATATGAAGCGTTACAATCGTAATACCTCAGATGTTAAAAGTCTATTGAAAATGTCACTAAATTGCATCGATTCGCAGGTTTAGATCACTAATATAACAAGAATGTAATAGACATTTTCACAATTATATTAAACTAGCTAATACCCATCGCGCGTTGCTGCGACTTTCAACAAAATAGGAGGAAAACACAATTCGTTCCGAAACGCCATCTATCGGGCAGAAACTCCCCAACCAATAGCACACAAACACGCTCCATAACAAATGCCTACTACGTATAAATTTTGACGGCGATCGGTTAAGCCGTTTGGGAGTCCATAAATCATATACATACAAACATTGACTTTTATATATATAGAAGATAGAAGATATAACCACCTAATTATTCATAGTTTGGATAAAAGAGAAAAATTATAATCTAGTTTTGAAGAGAACGAAATACATAACTGCAATATTGCAGGCCTTAAGAAAAGGAAAGAAGCTGCTTTTGCAAATTATGAAGCAACTTTCTGTTTTGGCTGCATCCAAATCCATCGAACAGAATATGGCGAGGCGTCCTTCTTCGGGTCAACCTTGTTCGTTGTTGTACTTAGTGTAGTGGTCAATGTCCTTCCCACAGCCGGAGCCAGTTCTATTGTAAATTACCACCTCCAGCCTGACTTATTCCCTATACGATTTGATCTCCTGCTGCCAGACCCCCGCTTGACAGCACGACAACCACTCTCTTTCTTTGGCTTGTAACGAGGAGGCGAGCTTTTCTCCGGCTACACATAGCTATCTATATGTACACAGTCACTCCAAGGAAACCAACCAGGAAAAAGTGAAAAGAAAAGGATGTTTGAGCATTCACGCCACACAATGGGATGGTAGTAAATTTTACATTCCTGCAACCATTTAGCACAAAAGTCATCCTTTTCACCGCCATACTTCATGTGTGTGTGATGCTGCTCCTTCGTTTCGACGCCTTTTTATGTGTGCTCGAAAGTCACAAGGGAGAATCTATGCGATATCCAACATCCGTACAACTAACGGGTGGGAATAATTGATGAAGGGTATGTGGTCGTTTCGAGTGAGCTTTTCGGAGGTCTAACCACCGCAGGTTGAACGAACGAGAGGATGAATGAATGAATGAATGAATGGATGAAAAAGAATTTGTTCCGCAACAAAAGAACTCTATTCCAAGCTACTACTACGGCAATCAACCAACGAGCGGGTTGCAAGCACAGTTTGTTTGCTACTGCTGTCGCATTACTATGGTTTACGGTTCTCGAACTATGGAGATCTACCGACCAAAAATACGACGTAGTTTACTAAATATTTGAGCTTCGTTGGAGTGCTTTCCGTGGCTTATAATTCACGTTTAAAAATGTCTCTTGTTCATTCAGCATCACGTGTCTTTGAGATCAGTTGCAAAACATCATTGTTTAAATATAGTTCATAACATAGATTCAATGATAGAATATATCTTAGCTGAAACCGCGAATAGCAGAGGAAATTCGCCAATTTTTTCTGTATATCACATGAAACCATGCTCTACACAGAACACTTAAATAAAGTTCGATAAAATCCGAGAAGTGCACCCTCAGCGAAGCATGTAAATCACTTCCGTCTAGTAGCGTAAAGTTATGCTCACAGTTCCAACCTAATGCCCAAAGCTTGAAAATCTCCGAAAGGGACCAGCACTAAACCAACACTGCAACGCTTCCAGTGCCTACCAAAACGAAGGACAGTTCCGGTTGGCAGTCATCCTTCCATACCGATAAGCAACAACGGGTTAGATTGTTATACGACATTGTTGACTTGCCATTCCGGCTGCAGTGCCGAAGAGTTATAGGTCACGAAGACGACAACGACGACGACGACGATGGCGATGGGAAATTTTTCACTCTTTTGTCAACAGCTCCTTACGGGCATCTTTTCGTGTCTTTTCTTGTTGGGCGAAGAATCCTGCGGAAATGTGTAGTACCTTCGCATACATGCATCACACAGTCATTATACGGTGAAGTGCTGCTCTCCTTCAGTGGCAATCCCAGTCTACTGCTGCTCTATTCAGAAGGACCTGTAGCGGGACGACTAGTCGTGCAGGGAGTTTCGGATTCGTTCAATTGCCCGGTCCTGTGGAGTGTATGTTGTAGCTTAAGTTTTGGAAGTTTGCGAAAGGAGAACCGAAGGCAAACACTGCAAGAAAAGGCTTTTTTGGGTTACGCCCACCTTCTCCACCCACCCATCGTACATCAGAACAGCTTTGACATGTGGTGACTAAATTGGAACTGTTACGGCTGGATGGTAGTAGCACAATGAGGGCTTTTGTGGATACCGACGAACGAATGGTACCCGGAAGGCAATAAATGTTCAAAATTGAATCCCTTTTCTTTCGAAATAGACTTTCTTGGCTTACACTTCATGAGTATAAGCTCTGCTCTTAGGGGCTTGTCCTACAAGTAGCTTTTATTGAAAGGAAAGCAACAGATATGAACTTTGCCATTTTCTATTTCATGATTATATCGAACGAAAGGGAACAAATAGACTGAAGTAAATTAAATGGCTTGAAGAATTGAATTGGTGCACCATGACGTGCATTTGAAAGTTGATTGCAACCAACAAGCTGTTAGTTTTGCAAAGTACATTCACACTAGAAGTAAGAAGTTGTACACTTCAACAAGTTGGTACCGTAATATCCTGCTGGTAGCGACATTTGTGTCACTGTTCGAAACTAATTAGTCTTCTAATTAATTAAAATCCGATTCCCATCATACCCAATGAAAACTACAACAAGGCAATACTCATTCCACGGAGCGAGCGAGCGACGCGACAAAGATGCTGCGTTTCCCGCTGCAGTGATGTGCATCTGGGAACAACAGATAACGTAAGACGTCCTGTCGAGGGCGGAAATGTAACAAGAGCTTCCCTTTACCCCCCATGGACATTCTGGGAATACAGAGCGATGACGGTAGCCTGGTTCGTATTTTTAACCAGGCAGCAAACGAGAGTGAAGAAAATATGTTTTTGCTTTGCGTGGGCTACACGGCATCGACCGAGGTTTCTGCAGTCTCCTTGCTAGGAGAAAAGACAACGAAAACATAAACATTATGGACACGTATATCGACAAACGTAAGGAGGACTGCGGGGTAGATGCAGTCAGGCACGAGATGCTCACTTCGCCAAGTGTTTTTTCTTCTTAATACATTCTAAAAATGCTCGTGTGGGGCTGCGTGACATGGCATGTAGTATTGAATTCTCTGGTTTAACAGTTATCGATTCTGATGAATTTCTTGAAAGAATTATCACATTTTACGAAACTATAACAATCACATTCACATGTTGAACAGCATCCTCAACAGCTTGCGAACGCAAATCTAACGTGAGAAACTTTTGTCTATAATATTTCCTGCTGATTATGCTAATTCATTGGTTCGTTTTTGTGTATTTTCCATCACGTCCGCTGTCAGTGGCAGTGGCTTTTCCACCCGTTGCACAACGTATAAAATTTATTGTCTGTGAAACATTTTGATTAATTTTATTACCCCAAGGCTGCCTGTGGTGCTTTTTCTTGGAGAGCTTTTGGCACCGATGGAAGGAACGGTATATGCTACGAAGATTTTTTTGATAATATACGCGAGCAACGGATTAGACTTCTGGCACAAATGGAAAAATTGAAATACGTTCTTCCAAGAAAAACGGAGACACTGGCTGAATGAACAGCCAATCTGTATCTATTGTGATTTTTCTAATTTCCAATTCGAAAGTTGAACTCGAACCCATCTTACCAGTAAATACGATATAATTCGTGCTTTGGGGTTCGCCGAATGTGCCAATGCTTGTATTTAAAGTTGTTTCGATAAAGTACATGAAAAAAATTTACCGAAAAAATCATGAGTGATATTAGAAGCAGGAGTCAGAATAAATTGGTTCAAATGGTGATGTCAGGAATTTGTGTCTAGTTGTGTCTTTTTATTAATCATTCATGAAACGTAACGCAATCCAAAATTGAATCCTCACTTCCCTCATATCACAGGTTGTCATCAGTTTCGTTATCCTACTCTCCACTAGTAGGGAAATTATGGTAAAAACCGACACCATAAGCTTAACACTTTTTCTAAGTTGCTACAAAACCAATAAAATTAAATTTTTTATGCAGAATTCTTCTTCAGAAAATTCTTAACAAGGCTTAATTTTTTCAGCGCTTCAAAAAATTAATTTCATTAAAAATTATTGGTGATAAAACTTGGAAAACAAAGTGGCTTTTTGTAGGCACTGCGGGTAAAACCGACACACCATAGGGGTAAAATCGACACCCCCTTCAATTTATTTTCTCTCCACTTTATTAAAATCTTTATCTTTATTAAATATGAGATATATGCCTGATTAATAAAGTGTGAGTATGTGTTATGCAAATAGGTGCTTTTTATAGCTTCATCATGGAGTGAGGGGAAAAAAGTTCGAAAGCGTAGTACTATAAATAAGAGTATTTTATGCTATAGGATTATTTATTGATATGGGTATTTCCAAATAATCTTTGCGCACATTATTGCAACCTTCAGTGTCATTTTATTTCGTAAGAGAAGATATGCAAGCGTTCTACGTTCTGCTAATTGGATTCACTCACTTATAAGTGACACACATACACTTCTTAGTAAAACTATCTTTTTCAGATTTGATTTTTCGGACTCTGATCATCAACGATCTATTGGGGTATACATAAGATCATTGTCTCATTGTGGTAAAGTTCGTCTATGATAAACCAAGAGAACACTAGAAATTCGGTTTAATGAGCTTTTTGTAGAAATAGCAAAAGCCTCGATAGAATCAGATGAGCAAAAATTCCAATTTTTGATTTTTAAAGAGACTTACAAGAAATAAACACAATAAATGTATTTCTGTGTATTTCTGCTAATACTATAGTGTTCTAATAGGCTAATTGAAGTGTCACAAAGATCCCCAGTATTTTGAAATGAATGGCAAGTATACACAACCATCTTAACAGCGTGTCGGTTTTACCCTAACCACAGGGTGTCGGTTTTACCCCAACAGCGCACATTTTTTTATAAAATCAATTAAAAATATTGAATTCCTCAAACTCGTCTTCAATGCACCTAGTTGATCATAGGAAAGGCCGATAATAATAGGTACTGAAAAATGTGGTGATTTGAAAAGCTTTTGTTCGGTTAAAACCTTAAAATCTACCAACGAAATTTAACATCCAGACGAGTATGAACGCTGCTGTCGTATGTTTTGTTTATTTTTATGACATTCGGCGCACTAACGAAAATCCAATTTTTCTTCAAATGCTCTAAATAAACGTACTATTAAAAATGTATCATTATGAAATGAATAAAAATTTAATTTCTAGGAAAAGTTGTGGGGTGTAGGTTTTACCCACAGTGTCGGTTTTTCCCACAATTCCCCTACCTAACAAATAAATTTTTAAGTAGAATACTTCTAATGTTTCAACACAGGGGTCCCATTTCAAAAAAAATTACTGGAATAGTTTCGCAATTTTCGAATGCAAATAGCTTTCGTTGTACTTGGGTAGCGATTCTCAACCTGAGGTCCGCGGACCCCGACGAAGCCGCGACTTAGTTATCAGGGATCCGCGAAGAAAATTATTTATCTCGAAAGGACCTTTTTTGTAACAGACTGAAAAGAATATTTTGATAGCACACAAAATTGATGTTAAGCCGCGGGGGTCCGCAAAAACTCTGAGTAATTACGAAGAGGTCCTCGGGACGCAAAAGGTTGAGAACCGCTGTGCTAGGGAGTTGGTGTACTGGAGTTCAGGTTTGAGCGAACTATTAACTTACTCCGCACAAACTCAGCCTAGTTTAGTTCTGTCGTAAAAAGCTCCAAAAATAGGATTCTCTTCTTCACTTTCTGCATCTTTTAGACTCTAATTTTTCGTACTAAATTCGATTTCTATATTTTATACAGCAAAACTATCTAAGAACGAGTTACAGGGAATGAATACTTCTGTCTGAAAAAAATATGCACTGAAAAAAATGTGTCATTTTTTAAAAAAACAAAAATTTATGATAAAAATTTAAATTGCGAGAAAACCCATTTTTTAATTTTTTTATATTTTGTTACCAAAAACCTAAAGAGAAAAGAAACATTTTGAATGTGATTGCATGATGGAGAAAAAATCGGTAAATATAAAATTTTTTTCTAACAATTGACATATAAAATTGTAATTTTATTACAGAATATAATTCTAAGCACTATATAAAATCAAAATGCATTTAGTAAAAATCTTCCAAAATGCGATAGATTTCGAGATATTTGAAATTTTGCTCCTTCAAAAACAATTAATTCGTGTAATTATGCTCTTTTTAAAAGTTATTCGCGTTACCCCGTCATAAAATGTCAAAAATTTAATGTTTCTCGTTTTAAAGACGTAAAAGCAACTTTTTTAGTTTATTTGGATCATAGAGAAGCTTTCAATAAAAAAGTTCTCCTAACAACAACTTTTGACATATTTTTATAATTCTTACTATTTGCAGTCAAAAATACATTCTTTTTGAATATGATTCTAAACGCCATTTTAAATCGAAATGCTCATAACAAAAAATTTCTAAAATGTAGTAGTTCTCGAGATATTTTAACTTTTGTTTTAACAACACAATTATTTTGTTTTATTACGACCTTTTCATAAATTAGTCGCGTTTCTCCATCAATAATAATAGGTTTTTCAAAAGGTCCGTAAACTTTCCTGTAACTTTCAAATGTTTCACAATATCGCCTTCATGTCAAAAAGAAAGTTGCAGGAAAGTTTACGTGTCCTTTGAAAAACCTATTATTTTTGATGTAGAAATGCTACAAACTTATGAAAAGGTCGTAATAAAACAAAATAATTGTGCTGTTAAAACAAAAGTTAAAATATCTCGAAAACTGCTACATTTTAGAAAATTTTTGTTAGCATTTCGATTTAGAATGGCGTTTAGAATCATATTCAAAAAGAAAATTGTATTTTTGATTGCAAATAGTAAGAATTATAAAAATATGTCAAAAGTTGTTGTTAGGAAAACTTTTTTATTGCAAGCTTCTCCATGATCCAAATACACTAAAAAAGTTGCTTTTACGTCTTTAAAACGATTAACATTAAATTTTTCACATTTTATGACGGGGTAACGCCAATAACTTTTAAAAAGAGCATAATTACACGAATTAATTGTTTTGAAGGAGCATTTGATTTTAAATTGTGCTTGGAATTTTGATTTTAAATTGTGCTTGGAATTATATGCTGTAATAAAATTACAATTTTGTATGTCAATTAGTATGAAATTTAAAAACATGTATTGTTAGAAAAACTTTTTTACTGATTTTTTCTCCATCGTGCAATCACATTCAAAATGTTTCTTTTCTCTTTAGGTTTTTGGAAACAAAATATAAAAAAATTAAAAAAATGGGTTTTTTCGCCAGTTAAATTTTTATCATATTATATATTTTGAAAAATTGCTCTTGTATCAAAATATTCCAATTGCCAGAGAATATCATGGAGATTCATACAGTGAACACACTTGCAAAGTTTCGTTCGAATCGACGATGGTCATATTTTGCGGTCGGCCGGTTTTTCATGGAATCCTTCTACCCTCCCCAAGGTAGAGGGGCTTGACAGTATTGCAAACATCATCAGGCATATCGCGTGCATCAGCATTAAAGAATAATTGCTTTAAGATGGTTATTGCATTACGCCTGGTACATCGAGGATACCGAGAGGGCTTATGCGCCTTTTTTATGTTCTATGTTTCTTCATACTCTGCACCTGCGCATACAAGTGCAAACGCTCAACGACTGGTCTGTGCGCGGTTATGTGGCCGACTGGCGGGTCGTCGTGCATTGACTTTTGCTGTGTGCCGTGTTTGCAAATATTGTTCCACAATTTGATGGCGGTATTCGTAGACATGGCTCACAATGGGAGTCATTGTGTGTCCATTTATCGGTCGAATTCGTCATCGTGCATATACTAATTAAATTAATTTAATAAATACATAAGTAGAAACCTATTAGTTTGTCGCTTTGTAATAATCGTAGTTTTTCGTAGTAGTGTACAATTGTTATGTACTAGTCGTATATCTATCTATGTATGTGTTCGTCTGAGTATTTGTGACAGTTAAACCAGGGAATGGATGCAAAACTGGCGTATATGATATAATAGTGGCTAATATTCTGGTGATCAATTTGTGCATTTGGTTCTATTCATTCGGGAAAGTCGGATTAAATAAATTAGGGTACAATGAATTTACCGACGCACGTGAGTCATCCATTCCCGGCCAGCATAGCATGATGAAAGTCTTTATTTTTAACAATGGAGAAGACCTTTATGTCCTAGCCCAGTACACGTGTTATTGGTAGGGTCCAATCTACCACACGGGGTGCACTGGGGGCGTGTCGGACTCGAATGGTGACCAGCCATTAATACCGACTAAACTCCATTGGGCTCCGCCATCATTCCTCCCAGGAACTACCTCTCGGTATTACTTCTGGGGGGATGGCTGTACTAAATGTACTCATTCACTCTCACTCACGCGTTCATACATCCTGTATGAGGCTTACTTGGGTGCTCTCTCAATCGCACTTTGATTCACTCTCAAACACTCCCACATGAGGCAGACTTTTGTGCTCAACTTTTACGTTCCATGCGAGGCTGACTTGTGTGCTCACCTTACTCGTTCCTTGCTAGGCTTACTTTTGTGCTCGCCCCACCCATACCATGTGAGGCTGACTTGGGTGCTCACCCTATCACCTGATTCACTCTCAATCGTGCCGCTCTATTGTACCTTTGTCACTCCCCCTGGCATCCCATGTGGGACATTTTTCTTAGGCCCCACTTCTGACATACCATGCGAGGCTGACTTGTGTGCTCACCTTTTTCATTCCTTGCTAGGCTGACTTTTGTGCTAGCCTCTACCAACCTGTGAGGCTGACTTTTATGCTCACCCTTAACATGCCGTGTGAGACTGACTTGGATGCTCACCCTTTCACTCCTCTGCCACGCCATGAGGCATCGATAGCTAAGTTCCAACATACTACGCTACGACCCTCCCGTCTTGGCATGAGGCAGTCCACTTATACGCCTATACACTCATTCTTCTGTCTTGCTTCGGGGTGGCTGGATGAAAGTCTAATAGCATGCAATTGTCGTAATGGTAAATATACAACATTTTCTGCAGTTGGACGAGTTTGATTGCATGTTACATGTGTTTTTTATTCTACTTCATTAGTCTGCACTTTTGCACATGTATTAGTTTGCTTTTCCATTACTGATGTGTATCAAAATAGTATCGGTTAATTTATACACTTCTAATCAAGCTCTTTGCATCTTTTTTTCTTTATTCGGCATGCTATGATTCCTTTTATTGGTATATCTCTACTATACGCTATCTATACTCATATAGGTACAAACGCTCGCGGCCTTCGCGATAACACAAACCTGGCCACAAACGCAATCATGCAATTGCAATAATCCACACATACTCACGCCCGCGATTTCGCCTACATGAAAAAGCCCCGGTAGTTAAGTAAACGTAGCATCTTTAAACTTCCAAACGCGGTCTCAAACATTAACCCACCACTCGCGCGATCATGAAACGGTCACATCCGGAAGCGTTACCTCGGTCCTAGCAGTCTGGACTAATGTCTTCAGCTGAACCAATCAAAGAAGTGACGCTCATATTCACCAAACAACACGTTCTATGGTGGCATGACCTGGAACTCTAGTGATATGGGAAACGGATTCTTCTACCATCTGTACCATACACTAAAAATTAACTCGCGCGCGATCAAATAAGAATACACGCTACATCATTATAAAATAGAAGTTATACACGCGAAGTCACATACACGTGACAAACACTTTAATATACAAATGCTTGAGCCCCTCGCGACCATTCACGGCACCTACACCCGCGATCTCGTAAACATGATAACATCCCAGTGATAAAGTGAATGTCTCAGCTCCTATAATTTTTCAATCGCGGTCTCAAGCGTGAACCTAAAAACTCCCGCGGTCGCACGATCATGAATCGGTCACGTCCGGATGTTTCTATCCTTGATATCAGCAGACTAGGTCCATGCCTTCAATTGGATCAATTAAAAAAGAAAGCTCTCATATCTACTGGACACCACGTTACATGGCGACATGACCGAGGACTCTAGTGATATGAGGTAACTTACTCCCTGTCAGAATGTGAATTTGACACCAAAAACTAACTATCAGAATGAAGGTCCGCGTGACTATCCAAGAACGTACGCGTATATAGGAATGGCCACATGGTTACAAAATCCAGTTTTGTACACGCGTAGTCACATGAACGCGAGCACACGTGACAAACGCGTTAACATACGAACGCTTAAGCCATTCACGATTAACAACGCACACCTACGTTCGCGATCACGCAAACCTAATAACACCCCGGTAATAAGGAGAACGTTTTAGCACTTACGAAGTTTCAAACGCTGTTTCAAACGCGAACCTACAAACGTCCGTTTTCGCGCGCTCATGAATCGGTCACATCCGTAAACCATTACTCTCTGTCCTAATAACTTAGGTCCATACATTCAGTAGGACCAATCAAAAAATAAAGTTCATATCCACTAGACAACATGTTCCATGGCGATATCACCGGGAGCTCTAGTGATATGGAAGATCTTACATTCTTTTAGCATCTGAGCCGCACACCAAAAATAAAGTGTTAGATTTATGGCCCGCGCGCGATTATCCAAAGACCACACGCGAATATACGAAAGGCACACGGTTATAAATACACGCGATCGAACACGTTAACGTATAAATGCTCGAGCCCTTCGCGATGATACACGCGATCGCTAGTCCCTACACCCGCACATACCTGAACCGTACAATGAATTCACATTCAGAATCACGGCCCGCTACAATTGGCCTAAAGCAGTGTTTTAGTGGGCGCCATTGCCTGTCTCGTCTGCAAATTGTAGTATGTGATTCTGACGGGGAGCCCTTCCGAGAACCTAGCTCTACAGCTCCAGGAGGACAACTCTCGAAAAAAATAATAGATTAATTCTTATCATTCATATTATATTTTCATGATTTTCCTACTTGCTTCTAGTACACCCAAAACGTACCCGGTAGGAATCGCTTACATTATTGCAATTATTTTTGTATATGACTTGAATGTTAGTAATAAGTTTATTATTAAGACCAACACTATTGGGGCTTTGGTATGCCTGTTGGTATATAAGACTAATAAGACTAATAAATCAAATAAATACGAGCGAAAATTGCAAGCGTCCTGGTAATGTGCAAAAATTGCAAGAAGCTTCCTTGCATGTAATGTAAGAAACAGAAAAAAAACAAATTTCGCCTATGTATTAGCGATGTATGTGTATTGGTGACCAATATGCGATAGATAAAAAAGATTGCTGGCTTTGAAAAACGAGCCCCGTACGAGCAGATCACTAATCAATACTTTATCCATCCAACAATGCTATCAAATAATTATGAGTGAATAAAAGTCCTATATAAACACTTGGATGATGTCACGATTAATGAAAAGGACGCGCATACCCAGATTCGAACTCACGACCATGCGCATCGCAACACTGACTACAGCCACGGCTCTATCTTGGCAAATTTGGTACTTAACTTGACGACATTTATTACCCTTTTATACCATGGTCGAAATAATGTACAAAGTCGGTTTAGATCCAATGTCTCGCTGTAAGTGCCCTGGGCTTAACGATGAACCCTGATTTAAATTTGTTTTATACTTAGAGTATCCCATGCCGGAGCCCCCGAACATGATAATATACCAGATGATCTCTGGCAGCCCTTCACCACCATTCTCAAATTTTCTTGCCCGCAAATTTTTAAACATTATAAAACCCCGGCGATAAAGTGAACCGTTCAGCACTTAAAAATTATTTTCAAACGCCGTCTTAAACGTGAACTTCCAAACCTCTACCATCTACCTGTTTCTTTCTCGGCGATACTCAATAGCACGCGGGAACATGCAACAACTTACAAACGCTCGAATCTTTCGCGATAATTCGGACCGGGTTGCAGACGCGATCATTCTCGCATACCTACGTCTACGATCTCACAATCTCATAAACGTGTGCGAGGTAGTACTAACGAATTAATAAACGCGGTCTCATGTGCCAACATACAAACACCTGCTCTCGCGCGTCCATTATTTACACTCGACCGATAGCTTCCACTCTCAAATACGGAACTTATATCCACTAAACAACAAGTCTCTGAGTGCCATAGTTGAAAACTCGAGTGATACGGGAGAGCTCACTTTCCTCTTTCAACCGTACACTCGAAATTGGAAATTGAGCATCAGAAAGGTAGTCGGTACGAACATTGAAAAAGCCCACGCGAATATGCAAACGGCTACATGTTTATTTAAACGAATTTGGACACGTTGACACACGCTAGAATACGTGACATAAAAAGACTCACGCGATCAAAGACGTTAAAATATAAATACTTGTGCAATTCTGGCTACGCATTACTATACACACGAATGTATCACGCGATGTTGCATACATGCAATACACACGTTATCGCGATCAAACTCGTTAACGTCGCTCGAGTTCGTCGCGATAATACAGCACTGGTCACAACCGTGAACATGCCATTGCGATCATCTCAGGTGCGATTATCCAAACGCGTATTTCACGTGAACCTGAATCGGTCACTTGCAGAAGCCTCTACCCTCGGTCTTAACAGTCCATATCCATATAGGAGAAACCCCTCTTCTAGCATCTGAACTGTAGGGTAAGGTGGGGCAAATCCGACCTAGTAAATGGTTTTGGCTGTAAAATACTCATTTTACATCGGATCAAGTCGTTTTATATACCAAATTAAAAATTGGACTCCTGGGCAACTTTATGTGTATAGCATTTTATTTGTATCTTCGGAATATCTTGAGATACAAGCGTTTTACAAAAATGCTCATTTTTGCTGTTTTCAAAAATGGTGGGGTAAACCCGACCCCCTATGTTTTTGATTGATTTAGTGCAGATATTACTCAAATTTTATGGTTTTTCAATGTTTTATTATTGAATTGTAACATGAAGAAAATGGAGCTCAATATCAATCATGGAATGCTAAAATCACGGGCAGTAGCACGTAATGATATTCCCATTTGCATCGGAGCAATTGCTCGACGAATACTAAAATCATCACGTTTTTGTATCTTTCGTTTGTAATTATGAACCATTTTGCATAAAAATAATAAATAATAATAATAAAAATATATTTCAATTTGATAAATAAATATTTTCTTAACAAAAAAGCGGTCGGATTTACCCCACTATTTAGAGGTCGGATTTGCCCCACCGCGTCATTTTTTCATTACGATGCAATTAAAAAATATATGAAAAAGGTGGACCTAAATTCATCTATGCACTTTGTAGGACTTAAATCAAAGAATTTAAATCCACTTACATTTATTATGCAATCATTTTAACAATCAGAAATATCCTGTAGTCAATGATGCACAAAAGTCAAATCAAAAGTGGTAAAAACACACTTTTTGTCGTATGAGCATCTCAATGTAGACTAATAAAATGCTGTCATACCACCATTATGATTATTTTCGATGCTCTACACGACAACATTGATATTAGTTCGCATAGTGCTTCTGATTTTTGGTAACAGAGGGGGGTCGGGTTTACCCAACGGTCGGATTTGCCCCACCTTACCCTACATCCAAAGCAAACGTCCGACTCGTGATGCGCACGATCAAGCAGGAACCCACTTGAATACGCAAATGTACACACGGTTATACAGTCGCATTTGCGCACACCTGGTTTCATATAAGCTATCACACGCGACATATAAACGCTCACGCAATCAACACAGTAGCATACAAACGCCCAAACCCTTCACGGTCAAAACACCCCGGTGATTGTGGAAACTCACTATCACAATCAGAATCGGGGGTCCACTACAATTGGCCTTAAGCATTTTTTTAGTAGATGGTATTTCCCGCCTCGTCTGCAATTGTGGTGAGTGATCCTGACAGGGTGCCCTTGCGTGAACCAAGCTTTAGAGCTCTTAAGAAAATACAATTTAGAAAAAAAAAGTTAGAATATTTTGCGACAGGTAAGGTATACATGTGGATTTTACGCCTAAGATCATGAAAATCGGATGAAACATCTTTATGTTATGAGGCATTGAGTGAAAATTTAATCTTATTGCTTTACGCATTTCGGTCTTAACTAAACCTCATTTGATGGTTGATTTTCCATCGCTGCGATGTCCTAATAGTCTGTTTCGTCTTGTTCATCCCTTGCCCCTAGAAAAAAATTATTTTCAATATTTGAAAAACATGTTCGTGAATGAAATCATTATTCAGAATAGTCTGATTTTTTCGTCATTGTTTTAATCCCAGGAATCCATGTACAAAGTCACAAAAATACGAAAAATGGTCCTACGGGATCATCCATAAATGACGTAGCATTATAAGGGGGAGGGGGGAGTTTTGTATTTTGTGATGATGTGTGACGACAGGGGGGTAGGGGGTCATGTCATGCTACGTAGCTTTTTTAAAGGGAAATAGAATAGAATTTTTAAAAAAATTACGGCGACAAGGGGGGGGGGGGGCAGGGCTACCGCCAAGCTACGTAATTACCAGGGGGGGTATTTAGAGGTTTGTGACAAAATGCTACGATGGGGGAGGGGAGTGTTAAAAATCACTCAAAAAATGCTACGTCATTTATGGATGATCCCTACTTCAGTATTATTTAAGCGATTTAAACATTGTACTTATCAAAAAACATTTTCGTCTGTGATACAAGAAATAATTTCTTCATCAAAAGTGTCGGGATCCTTTGTAAATGTTCTGACTATTTTTTTTTTAGTTGGAGATTCAATAGCGTAGCGTTATGATGGTATTCGCATTGTGAAGTTTTCCTTTACTGCGCTATGATTGTCGAAAAGGCGGACTAAATGTCAGGTGCGGGCACAGCGTAGTTGGTAAATCGATTGCCTTATACGCAGCTCACCTGGGTTCGAGTCCCAGGCCCACACATAGGATTAGAGATTTCTCTTAAGAGATTTTTCTAACCCGAAGATGCGCATGACCTTCTATAAGTGAAATAAAAAAAAACTTCAGAGGTTGCCAGGCAACACAGAAAATGCCCTGCCACTGTCGAAATGTATGCTCCTCGCAGTGGCAAATTGCGTGCATAAGATTCGATGGACGAAAGTTGAAATTGATTTTTTTTAAATTCTATCGTTTACTAGCTAATACCCATCGCGCGTTGCTGCGATTTTCAACGAAAAAGAAGGAAAACACAATTTGTTCCGAAGGGCCATCTGGCGGGCAGATAATCCCCAACCAATAGCACACAAACACATGAAGACCCACGATTCCGTTAAGAGCGTTGAATCAATAAAGCATTCGATGGTTTTTTTTTAAATCGTTTTAGAACAAAGCTGAAGCATTAGTATTGTGTATGGTTTTCTGAAAAAACTCAACTCAACACAAACTTTCAAGTAGAGAACCTTACTTCCGACTGAAAATGTTACTGTGTGAAAATCACAATGTTACCATTTGTACTCTTTCGTTCATAACATCCACATTTTTCATCCAACCTTAATTATCTTAAGCCGAAGACTGCATATCAAGAAGACTGGCAACTCTGTCCAGAATCGGGAGACAGTAACAGCAACGCCACTTGCGGGTGAAGGTGGTACTTCCCATAGTGATGCACACACACATATACGCTTTTACATTAAGCTACTACCTTCCTCCAATAGAGGCGCTGTAAGCCCTGTCGCTTCTCGCTTGTATGGGAGAAGGAAAGAGATATCAGTCTTCTTAATATGTAGTCTTCGCTTAAGCTTAACAATCGCGTGAAAAATTTATGTCACGTTAGATTATGAAAAAGCAGGAAAAATGATTTTTTCAACTGAAACAATATAATTTGCAAACATGGTCGAGAATCCTATTTTTTCGAATTTGGTCGCAATAAACCCTAATAAATTTACTGTAGTCTACAAATATTATATATTTTTGGAGAAGGATGCATCAAGACACAAAAACAAGTTTAAAAAAAACGCGAAAGAACTTCTTAGGGAAACACTCTTGCGTTCAGCGACTCGAAATTTGCATAGAAAATCGCATTTTTTTTGTAAGCTAGTGTTATCTGAATTTTTACGCGAAGTAACGTGACAATATGAACAATATTACAATTGTAATTTGTTTATTGAGGGCTTTATGGTCATTCGCCTGTAATATGAACAATATCTTAAAATTAGTACCTAAAGGAAATATCTTATGGTTTTGCGAATCATTTCACGAACAATCAGTAACGCATTTTCGGCGCTCATCGCAGTTTTTGTTTTCATACCGGACATCTCACTAAATCTTATAAAATAAATAACGATGTTCGAAATACTAAAAGTGTTCTTATAACTGAATCTATGACTGATCTCAGTCAGATGGCATATTCATACGAATTACATTATGGAAGGAAGAAGAAACATATTTTATGATTTACTATATGACCCATATCATGAAAGTGGAAATCTAGTTCATGGTTTCGTGAAATAATTTCGTTTCTAAAGTAAAAAGTAATCATCTGAACATACAACCATTCATATCATCATTCCATCAAAAACATACCAAACCAACTTCTTCTCACGTTCTCTTTCTCTTTCTCCGCATTTACAGCTTAGCCCATCGGACATGGACATTCAGATCCAGTCGAAGCTGGGCAACTTCGAGGTGGCCCGCCGACATTTCCTCCTGGATTCGACGGCACATCACGTGATCGGTATCGCCACGAGTCCGGCCTCGTGTACACCCCGTTCGAACGCGCCCTCGTCCCAAATGCCAAACAGCTCCACCAACACCATTAGCCCGCTGGTCGGCAGTGGGGTTTACACGTCGCAATCGTCCGCCTCGAGCACGTCGGCGTCCTCGCAGTACCATCGAACGCTTCCGCCAAAAACCAATAGCAATAGTAGCACCAATAACAGTAGCAGTAGTACTAGCAATAGCAATACCAACACCGGCAGCAGCGGTAGCTTCGTCAAGCCCACGGACAACCGGCCAGTCTACAACGGGCGTTCGTCCTCGGCTAGCGGCCGGCACTACAGCAGTCAAGCGTCGTCCGGGACCGGAGCGGGGGCTTTTTCCAAGCATGAGGTAAGTGAGATGATAATTTTAAATAATTACTATTCTTCTACGTGGTTTGTTGAAAACCTTTCGTATGCTCCAGTGCTCTGGAACGCTATTCCTCAGAATAACCGGAATATTTTTTATGTAGCATCTTTCGTTAACCAATTAATATTTTTATTCCGTGTGATTTTTAACCCGTCTAAAAAAATTATATTGCAAATTAAAGAGTATCCAAAGGCTACTTATTTGAACTCAGTATTTCAATCGAACATTTTTACACTAAAGCTAGTCTAAAAATTGATTTCATCCACATTCTTTGTAAATGTCTCTGTATATTGTAACCCAACATAATACAGCACTTGATTCATATTTGTTTTCTTGTTGGCAAGTAGCGGTTTTAAGCACAAATAGGTGATTATAATGTCTGTAGAAAATTTGAAATTTCTGTATAATTGAAAATATTAGTAGTTCGATTAAAAGACTCTTCCCCGTTATTATGTAAAAAAACTGCAAAACAAATAATACTCTGTGAAGAAAAGGGGATATCCACACGCAAAAGCAATGTAGCGAACTTCAACAGTTCCATATGCTTGAAAATGTTCGCCAAACTTCTGCACAGTAAACTGTTTCGAGTCTGCCTTGACGTAAGAGTAGTCGTCTATTACCACACAATCGAACTTCGTCAGCATCGTCATGTACATCTTCCGAGATAATGTTTTGGCCGTCTTGCTTTGTTTATCTTCACGATTTGGAGTCATTACTTTCTTTTAAGTTGACGGACCGGCTTGTTTTGTAGCTGGATGTACGGTTGTAGACTACACTCCCATCTTGTTTGCGCCATCACGGACGAACCGTTGGTTGCGCTAATAAAGTTTTTGAAGCATTTAAGCAGATGTCAAATGAGGTGTGCTCAGATTTTTTAAATGCTAGATCAAAAGAAATGCGCCAAGTTCAAGTCGACCAAATGTTGGTCTTAACACCCTTTACAGCGCGTTGGACATGTAGCGCGAATGCCGAAAGAGAGACTAGCTAAAGTTATGTTCAGCAGATACCCTGGAAGACGACTTGCCATGTCGTCTCATCGCTTTCCTGACAAAAAGGGAAACGAAAGTGAAAGAACACAGGTAGCGAAATGGAAAATGACAACACAATACAATCACAACACAAAACAATAAACAGCCTGGATTCTTCAGTCCAAAAGGAATAATAAACCCTACTAATAAAACTTTTAGTTGTTTATCACACTGGGTTGGGAACAATAGCGTAACTTTGAGTTTTAGCCCCTGTACATTGCACTGTGGTCCGAATCCAGAATTTAGGATGACAAAAACATTTGTGACTAAACTACTGGTTCTAGAGATTTCATGTCTTCGGAACAAATAATCTGTGTCAATTGGGGCATCTTTTGAGATGGGTGCTATTAGGGGGGTCCTTATTGTTTGTACGATCTGAAAATTATTTTCGAAATAAGAAGAGATAGAATAATGAAGTGTTTCGCAAAATTGTAGTACAACATTTTTTAAGCAACTTTTCTGAGGACGTCATATTTGTAACTTTAATAGTTTTAATTTTACAGCTATTAAAATGTTGTGTGATAGGGTATCCCTAACAAAATCAGTTTTTTCGTTATAATCTTTTCAAATGTTGATATCTTAAAATGGAGCAAGTGAAATTGATTTCTTCTTTTTGCATTAGAAAGACCACAATTGATAGTATGTTCTATGGAAAAATCTCAGAGGTCATTTTTGTTTAACTAATTTTATTTTAGTTTGAATATTGAGAATATTACTACCATTTGTAGCATTAAAAGTAAAACGGTCAGTGTAACCTAGCAACTATTTCTAAAATAAGATCAGATAGATAAACAAAATCTCAAATAAAACTGCCCGAGTGTGGCAAAGGGCCCACTGAGTTGTTGTTTCTAATGTAGTCGTGTATCAATCCATCTGAACAGTGGAGAACGTAGTGTGATGTTTGCCATCTTAGTCACACATATTTTAATTTACAGTATCAACTTTGTTAGCTATTTTCAGAAAAAATTATGAATAAGAGAAACGAAAGATGTTAAAATCGAAAAACAGATAGGTATTCTAAAGTAAATCATTCGTAAACTTAGAACGGAAAGCTAGAGCTAGGCAGGATCATATGGGCATGATCGAAAGGAAATGTTAAGAATCGGTGGTCGATGACGACGTTTTGAGAAGGAAACACCAAAGTGGCGTGTTGGAAAGACGACAAATCGTTAAAGAAAAGATCGAGCCTTCGAATCGTTAAAGAAAAGATCGAGCCTTCGAATTAATGAGCCATTACCCAGTGGAGGCAATTCCAATGATGGCAACGCGACAAGAAAAGTTTTTGCTGAATGGAGCTTGTGAGATCACGGGTTTGAATGCAGATTTATTGGAACGATTCTCGCCGTTATCAATAGCAAAACAAAACTAAACGCTCAAGTTTTTGCAGGCTATTTGGAAGCAACGAGAATGATTTACGATCACGAGTACGGTTGGTTCCTCTATCTCCAACCCTTCATAAACTTTTGGTACTTGGTTCCTCTATCGTCAAGCATGCTTTTCTTCCTGTTGGTAGCGTATATTCCATGTTGATGTCCGAATCTTTTTCAAAAACAAAAATATCAAAAAACCAACACAATACTCTTGTTCAACATTAATTTTTACGTAAGAAACAACTCACTTGATGTTTTTTACGTTGATTAAATGTAATGTACTGAGGACGAAAGACAATTCGTTTCCGCAGAACAACACGCGAAAACATAAACAACGTCGTAACTAATACAGCTGCTTCACGGCAACAGCCGAAATGATAGTCGTCAACGATGCTCTCTACCGTGTATCTAATTCACGCAACACGAGCTACCTCTGCAATAACATTGCAAAGATACTGCCCTATACTTATTGTACACCCGTACCTGTTTGACCCCATTCTACTCTATGTATTTCTATGGTTTTCTCGAAACTTGCGGATAGACTTATTCCTTGTTTCTAAGGCCTTTTCACTGAGGCATTAGAAACGAGGAATAAGTCTATCGGCAAGTTTCGAAAAAACCATTCAAGAAAACTTAGCAGCGTTGCCAATATTGAAGATGTATTAAAAAAATTGCTGCTTACTTCGGACCCTATGATCTTGTTGAAAAATAGGTGAAATAATGTTCCAGATTTCTAGATTTTCCAGATGCTACCCGGACCTTGATTACTCGTGACAAATTAACAGCATGCAATGGCCTTTCGCCGCACTTAAGCAGGGTGCTGGGAAGGTTTTCCGATTCCCAAATGGATTCTACCAAGGCTGTAACTAAAATAATAATTCAGCGGACTCTTCGCCACATTATGACGTAATGCTGGAAAGGTTTTCCGCGGCTCAGGCGGAACGAAATACATCGGAAACAACTCAACGGGCCCTTTGCCACACTCGAGAGGTTTTATTTGAGATGTTGTTTATCTATCTGATCTTATTTTAAAAATAGTTGCTAGGTTACACTGACCGTTTTACTTTTAATGCTACAAATAGTAGTAATATTCTCAATATTCAAACTAAAATGAAATGAGTTAAACAAAAATGACCTCTGAGATTTTTTCATAAAACATACTATCAATTGTGGTCTTTCGAATGCAAAAAGAAGAAATCAATTTCACTTGCTCCATTTTAAGATATCAACATTTGAAAAGGTTATGTTTTTTTGCTAAAAATGCTCATACCTTTTGAACTAAATGAGCTATCTCAAATATGTTTATATAAATAATATTCGTCTCAATAAGCTCTAAAAGTTTTGTGAAGACGCTATTGACGGAAAAAAATATTTAAAAAGTTATTACGAAAAAACTGATTTTGTTAGGGATATCCTATCACACAACATTTTAATAGCTGTAAAATTAAAACTATTAAAGTTACAAATATGACGTCCTCAGAAAAGTTGCTTGAAAAATGTTGTACTACAATTTTGCGAAACACTTCATTATTCTATCTCTTCTTATTTCGAAAATAATTTTCAGATCGTACAAACAATAAGGACCCCCCTAATAGCACCCATCTCAAAAGATGCCCCAATTGACACAGATTATTTGTTCCGAAGACATGAAATCTCTAGAACCAGTAGTTTGGTCACAAATGTTTTTGTCATCCTAAATTCTGGATTCGGACCACTGTGCATTGGTTCGTCTATATATGGAAAACACAAAATAGAATTATATCAGGACAGTTACATATCAAATGATATGAGGTTCCGTAATCGGATTCACAAAAATCACACGAATAATACTCAGCACGCTGAATAGCAGCCATATGACGATTGACTTTGCAAGGTCCAGTCATGTCCTGACCAGAATACTGCAATTATGCTTGGAAAAATGCAACCAATTCTCTGACATTTTTGAACTCAAATCTGAGAGAAAAGTTTTTGTTTGAACGCAAGTAGATGGCATTTGGAATCACTAATTTCGTTCTCGAATCTGCCTAGCTAAGTACTTTCAGAGCAGTATGACTGTCGAATCAAAAATAAATTCTTTTTTCGATAATTCACTGCTGATGTTTCGATTATACGTCAGACAGAATGGCGAAGATTTCTGCTTGGAATACGGTACAGTGTCAATGTCTACCAAGCGAATGAAATTGGTTTAATCTCATTTCACAACAATAGACACCAGCACCTGCTCGGTACTCCAACAAAGAACTGTTAGGGTAACAAACTACGCATTCTTTAAGTTGTCAAAAAGAATAGAAAGTTTTAAAAGGAAAACTACGTGTAAGTGTACCTAAGGTCATTGGGAGCAAGTATATAAAGGGTGTCCCATATCAAATTTCATCACGGAGAAACGCTGTAGAAAAATACCTAGTGAACCGATCCTTTTCAAACTTTCAGGCAAAAATATAACCCATTAGTGAGCTTTTGGCATATTTAGCTTCAATATCATAACCGTACACTCGCACCTTACGCTTAACTCTCTCATAGGGTTCTGTACAATATCTGGGTGCAGCTTCTTTTGTACGGAAACCCACTTTTTAATCATATCTTCCTCAGATTTGATCTCCTTGGGATACTTTCGCAGTGCCTGCTTCATAATTGCCCAGTATTTTCCGATGGGCCTTAGTTCCGGTGCGTTGGATGGGGGGCGGGGGTTTATGTCCTTGGGTACGAAAATGATCCCGTTGGCTTCGTACCACTCCAGGACAACATTTGAATAATGGTACGAAGCTAAACCCGGCCTAAAGATCGTAGGGCCCTCGTGCTACTTTAACAGAGGAAATAGACGCATCTGTAGACACTCCTTGATGTGGATCTCCCCGTTTACAGTCCCGGTAGTCACGAACGGCGCAATCCGTTTACCACATGGGCAGTTCGCATGCCAAATCAAGTACTTCCTTACTTCCTGTGGACAATCAAACATGTGCTAGGCGGTGAAAAACAGTAGCCCCGGAAGTCCGCCTAGACGTAAGTCTCATCATCCATGATGAGACAATAGAGTGGCTCGCGGTTGCATGAGAAAATTTGAAAATGATTCAAACTAGAGGGCACAGCACTTTTTGAGTTCCTTTTCTGGTCCCAAATGCCAAATGCGTCACGATTAGAAGCCCTCTGCACTTTGTACGTATGCAGTCTCTCCCTAAACCATAGATTGGCTCTCTGAACCATAGATTTGGACAGACTCAACTTTTTGACCACATCCCTGACCTAAGCATTGGGATTCCGCTTAAACGCTTTCACTATACGCTTGTAATCCTGATCACAAATTGAACATCCATATTGACCGCATTTCTCCTTCCGTTCAATGTTCAGAGTTTGGTAGTAGCGTTTAATCACTGAACTCACCGTTGACTGCACGATTCCGAGTTGTTTTCCGAAGTCCCGATAGTTGGGGATCTTCCAGGTGCTTGCGCAAAATCAATTTGCGATTTTGTTTTTAAGGTAACGCCATTTTTTCCGATTTTTGAAAAAATTGGCTGCGATAAAAATACTGTGTAAACAATACACTCTAAATTACTTCTACTCTAATTTTCAAGAGAAAATACCCAATAGGTTATTTTCTACAGCATTTTTTTGTGATGTAATTTGATGTGGAACACCCTTTATTTATATTATTCGACATACCCCCGTTCCAACTAGGCATTTGATAATAATTTGATTAATTTGATGAAAATCTTTTCTGTTTTAAAATTAAAATTATTTGAATTGACCTTTCTGCAAAGTTCGTCAGACCACTGACAAACCTTTACTTAACGCTTTGCATCTCAAAATAATACCAAACAAACAATCATGGAGCTATCGGTGTCCTTGTGTTGAAAATAACAAAAAATCAATCAACTCGCTAAAGCTGACCTGATTGATTTCAACGGATGGCCTCAGATGTACAAAAGGAAAGAAAATGGGCTCTCGCTAGTATTCGTTCTCGTCGATAAAATTAGACACCCTTTCATTGGGCAGCCAACCTATCCATACACCGATTAGCGGAGGAGAAAATTAGGTCGACGACAACTGCTAAACAACAAGACGAAAACGAAGAACATGATGATGACGAGATACACATGAAGCTAGAAAAACTTCTTCCACGACCCGTGCAAGTTTCTATTTAAAACCATTCCATCAGTCGCTTGTCTGCCCAAAACAGGACAGTTTTGCCACTCCCCCACCTCGTTGGATCGGTGGGTGTTGTATCCCTGCTCTAAATTTTCGTCACGTATAAACCGTGCTTTGGCCTCTTCTCAGGATCTGTTCTGGTATGGAGTGAAA